>NW_018744836.1:0-8460 GCF_001683475.1 Chenopodium quinoa
AAAAGCCCAAGGTTAAGGTTCAACTCTCCAAATATGCTAAAGTCAAAAATCAACATCCTCGAAGCCATGTCAAGGTCAGTCAACGGCCCAATCAGCTTGGCCCAGCCCAACTGACTTCCGGGCCCAATCCGCCTCCTTCATTAGCCAAGGTATAAAAGCCAACAATTTGGTCAATCCTTGGTAAGACAATAAAGCCTCAAGCAACTAAACTCTTGCACAGCTTTCTCTCTCTAATATACTGACTTAAGCATCGGAGGGGCCTTCCTCGGCGTCCCCCCCGAGGCTAGTTTACGTGTATTTGTTGTGCAGGAAACCCTCGGCTCCTGCGTCGTTCGGACCGAGACCAAGTTCCCTCAAGATAAAAGGATCTTCCGAGATTCGATTGTTTTCATCCGAAACACTTATAATAATGAGAAAATAAGGTGATATTGGAAGAGTTAGTCAATCTTAGTCTTAACCTAACACAAATTAATTAAGAACCATGCATCTTTAATCGTTGCTCTTTGTTTACCTCATGCATGCCCTTTTCATTATAAGTTTAATTTAATCAAGGTTAAAAAAAAAATATTATTACAATTGAAAAAGAGAAGATTCAAGATTACGTTATCATAGTTAATATAATTGATGAAGAGTATATAATGCAATATTGCTGTATAATTTAAGTACGTATATCACTGCTTCCATGAGTACGTCGTGTATCTAGAAAGCATGCAATGTTTTTAGTATATGCAACTTGACATTGAAACGTGTTAAAATGAATCTTCTTTTGGTGCTTAGTAGTCGTAGTAGAAATAAGTGTTCGCAGCGACGAACTTTTACATATATAACATTATTATATTATGGTAAGTTCATGAACATCCTTGTCAGTAATTGATTTTTCTTAATGTATAACTGTATGAACAAGTATATATATATACAACCTAACGAGAGATTAGGGCCGACAATATTGGGCCATTAGCTATACAATATTAGGCTTAACACCCCCGCTCAAGTTGAAGCATGCAAATCACAAATGCCCAACTTGCCAAGTAAATACATAAATTGGTTTTTTACCCAATGCCTTTGTGAATATATCCACTAGTTGATCAGTTGTCTTCACATAAGATGGACTAATAATACCGTCCTGAATCGCATCGCGGACATAATAACAATCAACCTCAATGTGTTTAGTACGCTCATGAAAGACCGGATTCTGCGAAATACGCAATACAGATTGACTATCACAAAGCAAACTCATTGCGCGGGGATACGAGACTCCCAAACTCAGAAGTAGAGCCTTCAACCACTTCAACTCATCGGTGGTTTAGACATTGAACGAAACTCGACCTCTGTAGAAGACTTAGCCACAGTGTCTAGCTTCTTAGTCTTCTAAGATATAGGGGAAGCACCAAGAAACACCAACCAACCAGAAATGGATCGCCGCGTCAAAGGGCAACTAGCCCAATCCAAATAACACCAACCAGTAATATGTAAATCACAATCTGAACTAAAAAAAAACCCCTGACCGGGACAACTTTTCAAGTATCGCACCGTACAAAGGGCGACCTCCCAATGATCCTGTCGCGATTGTTGCATAAATCGAGATAAGATATGCACCGCATAAGCCAAATCAGGTCTAGTAAAAGACAACTAAATCAAACGACCCACAAGTCGCCGATACATTTCTGGATCAGAAAAGATAGAGGACTCTGATTTAGCCAGAGTATGATTCTTCTCAATAGGAGTACCTGCCGGACGTGCCCGTAGCAAGCCAGACTCTGCAATAATATCAAGTGTATACTTCCGTTGACATGAAAATATGCCTTCCGGACTCCGTGCAACCTCAATGCCAAGAAAATACTTCAACACACCCAAATCTTTCATATGAAAACAGTCGCTCAAATAAGATTTGAATTTTGCAATTGCAGAAGAATCATTGCCAGCTATGATTAAGTCATCAACATACACTAGAATACTAAGTTGAATAAACCCACTTTGTAGAATAAAAGGAGAGTAATCAGAGTACGATTGAAAAAATCCGTACCTTTTCAGAGAGGAGGCCAATTTAGAGAACCAACAACGAGGCGCCTGGCAGAGTCCATATAAAGACTTCGAAGACCACACCATACCAGGTTAAGTAACATGAAATCCGGGAGGAAGCTTCATATAAACTTCCTCATCAACATCACCGTGAAGGAATTCATTATGAACATCCATTTGGTGCAATTCCCAGTTTTTCGCGGAAGCAACGACCAGAAAAGCACGAACGGTGAACATCTTAGCCGCGGGAGCAAATGTCTCGTTATAGTCAATACCTTCAACCTGATGATTGCCGAAAATAACTAGTCGAGCCTTCAAACGTTCCACAGTGCCATCAGAATTGAGTTTAACTTTGTAAACCCATTTGCACCCGAGAGCTTTCTTCCCTGGAGGTAATTTTTCCATTGCCCAAGTTGCATTATCTTTTAAGGCAGAGATTTTTTTGTTGCATAGCCTCTCTCCACCCCTTATGTTTTCATAGCCTCTTTGAAATTACGAGGCTCAACCGCCGTATTTATAGCTGCAATAAATACACGGTGTTGCATAGAAAATTTATCACAATTCACAAAATGTGCTAAACGATAGGGAGTACCTAAGGAGCTTGGATGTGGAGGTGAACTCGGAGTGATAGATGGACTCGGAAGATATATAGTATGTGCAACATAGTCACGATGCCAACCCGGGGGATGTCGATCACGTTGTCCACGACCTAGAGCATTAGAGGATGAGGAAAGAGGCCTAGATCAGCCTCGGGGCTGCTGCCCAGTGGAGCACCAGCAGCAGTGGAGGCAAATGATGTAGTGGCAGGGCAGGCAGAAACAGCAGACGCAGGGCAGGTAGGCACATTAGAAGCAGAGGCCGTAGCAGCTGATTCAGAAGCACCAGAGGCAGAATCAGTAGGCAAAGTTGTAGCAGGATTAGTAGAAATAGGTGACATGGTGGGGCTGCCACCATGAGTGTCCGAAGAACCGTGCTCAAGAGAAGCCGCACCAACCTCTAAAACAAGCTCCAAGTCATCCAAAAAATCAGTATCAACCTCATTATTGTCATGGGACACATCACCATTACCCACATGAGAATTATCCGAACCACCATTAATCAAAAACGGAAATTCATTCTCATAAAACTTAACATCTCGTGAGACGAATATTTCACCTGTTTCGAAGTCATATAACTTCCAACCCTTCTTACCATGAGTATATCCCACAAACACACACTTCGTGCTCCTAGGTGAAAACTTATCACCCTTAGCCTTTTGATTGTGAGCAAAACAAAGACAACCGAAAACACCCATTTCATCAAAAATAGGTTCTTTGCCAAAGAAGACCTCATACGATGTTTTATTGTTTAGTAAACGGGAGGAAGTACGATTAATCAAGTACGCTGCCCCAGGAAAACATTCACCCCACAAATCAATCGCCAAATTGCCTTGAAACATTAGTGCACGACTCACATTTAATATATGTTGGTGTTTACGCTCAACCCTGCCATTTTTTTGTGGAGTAACAACACAAAAGGTTTGAAATAAAATGCCATTTTTATCAAAGTAGGGAATCATGGGTTTAAATTCCGTACCATTGTCACTCCGGACACACTTCACAAACACAACGAGTTGAGTCTTAATCATAGCAAAAAATGAACAGAAAGAAGAATAAATCTCGGTTTTGTCATTCAACAAATATACCCAAACACCTCTAAAAAATCATCGACGATAGTGAGAAAATAGTGTGCACCACAAGTAGACGAAGTTCTATACAACCCCCACAGATCACAATGTATCATTTCAAAAAATTCGACTAGCACGACTATCACTTATAGGGAAGCTATATCTAGTTTGTTTAGCTTGAGGACAAATTTCACATGCCTTATGTAAATATTGACTATGAGAACTACCTCGAATAGCAAGAAGTAACTTGATATTTCTTTCTAACGGATGCCCCAAACGGCGATGCCTCAACTCAAATGTAGAGACCTCCGAACCCGTCACCGCATATATACTTTTGGAAGACGCCGGAAATAGTAGAGTTCATCTATTCGTTCACCTCCTCCAATCAGGCTCCCCAAATTGTTATCCTATATAACACATAAAGAATTAGTGAATCGTATATAACAATGAGTGTCATCAATCAATTTAGGCACCGAAATCAAATTGCAATTTAGTTCAGGGACAAATAGGTCGTGTTCAATAATAATTCCATCCGCCAAAAAAACACGACCCTTCTTTGTAGCAACTGCTTGAGCTCCGTCAGGAAGACCAATGGGGCATGGTAGGATGGATTGAATATCAATTAGAGAAAGCTCGTCACCTGTTACATGATGGGAAGCACCTGTGTCAATAATCCAAGACGGGGAAAAATAAGAATTAGGGGATGCCGTAGTATGAGCAGCGAGGGTAGCAGGATGTGCGTCATAGTGGGCAACAGCGATAGAGTGTGCATCACAGTAGGCAGCAGCAACAATAGTAGGGATGAAGTGGGCAGCAAGCTGTGCGTCAGTAGGCAGAGAAGAAGTGGTAGCAGTGGCCTGAATAGGAGCAGCATCCAGAGAAGAAGAACGCCCCTTATGACCATATTTATCGAGCCACCATTTGGGCAACCCATGAACAAGAAAGCAATCGGCATAATCATTCCCCGTACGATTACAATGAGAACAATATAAATTCGATTTTTGCCGTCGCTTAGGTAGAGAATTACCAATCAACAAATTACCATGTTGATCGGATTGAATAGGAGAAGATAAATATGTTCATTCACCATTATTGACCAAGTATTAGGAACAGTAGAATAAGAAGAAGATGCGTACACCAATACCAACACCACTGCACAACAACACCAACACAATTCAACTATAGGAAATAGAAGAAACAAATCTAGCGTTCAACCTAAAAAAAAATCCGAATTAGAGAAAAAAAATATGTAGAAATTGATATTAGGAATTTAGAATGTAGAGATTAGAAATTGAATATTTTAGGGATTAGGGATTAGAAAAAAAAATTAGGGAGTAGAATTGTAGAGGCTCAGATACCATGTCAGGAATTAATTTTTCTTAGTGTATTACTGTATGAACAAGTATATATATATACAACCTAACGAGAGATTAGGGCCGAAAACATTGGCCCATTAGCTATACAATATTAGGCTTAACAAAATCAATTCCTAACAATCCCAGAAGTTAAAAGTAATAATACCATTAAACACTTAAATTATACTCGTATCATAAGGTTTTTTTTAAAGGTTCCCCGATTTATCATGCTAAAGAATTTGGAAGAGTTGGGGGGGGGGGGGGGGGGGTTGTGTGTAAGGGAATTTCATCTTCCAAATTGTTTTTAGTGAGGATTGAATCTCCAATATCATGGTTAGAAGAATCTCGCATTTCCACTACACCAAAACTTAGCTTAGTACCATAAGCTATATAGTGTACATGTTATTATCGTAAGACTTATGGAGCAGTATGTCTTTTCGATCAAAAGGGGAAAAAATTAATACGTAGTAAGACCACCATCTATTATCATATGGTTTTAATTAGAAAGGAACCTTAACTCGCTCCTTTGGAATTATAAAATGATCTCGCCTTTTCTCTCTTGTTGAAGATATACTCTGCTCATTTGATAACATTTTCAATAGTTGAATGTCAAAATTATTAATCCACATATTTAGGGCCTATTCCGATTTACTAGAAAACAACCGAGCTGAACTGAACTTAACTTAACTGAACTTAACTGAATAAAGCTGAACTGGACTGAAATAAATAGAGTTAAAATGAATTGTTTATGAGATAAGTAAATTAGGAATTGAACTGAACTGATTGGAGTTGAATTAAATTGAACTGAAATTAGGCTGAACAGAACAAGCCCTTAACATAAATATATGCAATTATATATATTAATTAAAATGATTTTTTTTATATATTTACATAAATATACATTGAGAATAATTGAATAATTTATTAAAATAAATCATTTAGTTTTATATATTAATTACAAAAATATGGTTATTAAGGTTAAGGTATAAATAGTGCTACAATCAAACTCTTACAAAAACTCCTAAACAAAGGGATTAATACATGTGAAAAAACTGGTAATTTGATGTTACAAAGCAACAAAGTTTATATCTTATCATTTTTTTCACAAACTATTGGTTGCAGCAATTACAAAACACTGTATGCAACTAATAGTTCTTTTGGCAAGAAGGTGCTAATGGAAGCGATGCAGTGCTCCATCCTTCCAGCACCTACAATATCTCAAATAATACTAAGAAACAACAAAATCTCTAAAATCAAAACAAATCATAAATTAAATAAATAAAAAACCATAAATCGAAAAAAGCAAAAAAACTTACAATTGGAGGTGCAATGGTGCGGGGTTGGCTTAAGATAGAGGTGATGGTGCGTGGGTTTGTTGGTTGGTGATTTGAGGCTGCTGATGCGATAGTTAGCGATTTGCGGTTGGCGATGTCGTGGTCGGTGGGTTCTTCTGATGATGTGGTAGTTGGTGGTGCGATGGTTGATGGGTGCGATGGTGGTGAAATGGGTGGTGGGCGCGGTGAAGAGTGGGTCATGATTTAGGGAGTGAGTTGCAAATTCAATCTTAAGAAAAATATTGTTAAGAGATTCTTCGGGGTAGAACTATTTGATCCAGCTTTGTTGAGGCATGCATTAGTTTTGGAAGAATTGGTTATACTTGAGTGAGTTGTTACGCAAAACGAAGAAAGGGGGGAGAGAAAGAAAGAAAGGAAGATGGAAAAAGGAGAAAGAAGCAAATAAAAATACATGTGTATTGTTAATCATATTAGATAACAAATGATGCATATCAGCCAATAAAAGTAACATATCAGCCGATTGATGTCTGATATCAGTCAACATTAGAGACATATAACACATTAATAAAAACGTATCAGCTAACAAAAGGATCCTATTGATGGGCGTTAGAACGGTCGCACATTCCACACTTAATCAAACACATTTATTAGCAAACACCTTACAAACTAAGCATAATGATAAGTAAGAGTTCGGTTCGCAAGGAACGGGATATAGTTGCTAAAGATCTTAACACTTAAGCTAATTCGAAGTCTATGGTCAATTGGGGTTCGTCAAGTAGACAAAAAAATAAAACTATGATTCTAAATTGATGGATTAAAGACACTAGGGAACGGGATCCACTCAACCAAGGCAATTAGTCAAATGGAGAGTAAAATAGACAAGGTATAGCAAGGACAATATGTAAAATCGACCTCATGCAATTAGAAAACAACTCACAATACTAAACTTAGATTCCTCATTAGTCTAGCAATAGATGATACATAATCAAATTGCAATAAGTAATGACATACTCAATTTACATTCTCATGTCAAACTAAGCATATCATGCTATGAAGCTCCTAAGTCAAATGTAGCTAATCATATCATGAAGAACTAACAAGCAATCTCATATAATCAATTTAATTGCAATACAAACATTAATGCTTCTCCTACATTTGCATAATTAACCCAAAAGGTTGAGCTTCACCCAACCCCTAGCAAGAAGACTACTCACAACTCATGTTTATCAACATGCAAACAAGTGTTAGGGTTCTAACTTCTTCAATAATTGGGGAAAAGTGATTAACAATTGAAATAACTATTATCCAATAAAAAATTATCAAGAACTAAGAAGATTTAAATATCATGCAAGAACAAATAAAATCAGAAATTGAATGGAGAAAATTAGAAGGAAGTTACTAATTGAAGCTTGGAAATGTTGAATACAAAGTGCCAATTCATGAGGATGAATCTTGAAACCAGCTATTACAATGATTAATTTGATGAAAACTAAGCTAAATTAATGTTTCAAACTAAGAGGAGTTTCTAAAAACTAGGCTATTTCTGTCTAAGTTACAAATGAACTAAAGGGGAAGTATTTATACTCCCCAAAACACATAGAGAAATCCGTCAAAAGAAAACGGATTCCCAGCGAAGGAGCCCCCGCTCCACGGCCAGGTGCGCCCGTTCCAGATTGCTGCACGCCCTCTGCAGCTGTCTTCAGAATACAAGCAGTTTTGAAATTTTGGGGAGGAGCGCCCGCTCCACGACCAGGAGCACCCGTTCCTCACAGGGTGCACTTAGCAGTAAGTTTGGCAAAAACTTGGCAGAAGGTTTGGAGCGCCCGCTCCTGACGGGTTCACGCCCGCTCGAGCTAGAGCGCCCTCTCCATTCTCTAATTTCCTTGCCTTGAACACAAACCATGTATCGAATGCTTTCCAAATTGAGTCAATAGACCTGCAAAACATGGACAACCACAAACCAAGAGGGGGCAAGGCCGAGACAAAACATTTTCATTCAAAAATGGATTAGAAAGAGGGGAAATGAATGCAAAATCGGGTTTTAAATTAACACAATAACTGGTCAAACAAACCACTTATCAAATCCCCCCAAGCTAGCCAAATGCTTGTCCTCAAGCAATTCACA